>NC_056679.1:24867500-24870000 GCF_018350215.1 Panthera leo
CTCTCTCTCCGTCGCTCTCTCGCTCTCTCTCTGCCTTCTCTCTCTTCTCTCATCCGTCTCTCTCTCTCCCCGTCTCTCTTCGCTCTCTCTCTCTCTCTCTCGCTCTCTCTCTCCTTCCTCGCGCTCTCTCGCTTCCTCGTTCGCTCTCTCTCCTTCTCTCGTTCTCTCTCTCCTTCTCTCTCTCTCTCTCGTCCTCTCTCTCTCTCTCTCTCTCCTTTCTCTCTCGCGCTCTCTCCTCTCGCTCTCTCTACTCCGTTGTCTCTCTCTCTCTCTCTCCTTCGGCTCTCTCCTCTCGCCTCTCTCTCTCGCTCTCCTCCTTCTCTCTCTCTCTCTCCTTCTCTCTCTCGCTCTCTCGCTCCTTCTCCGCTCGCGTCTCTCCTTCTCGTCTCTCTCTCGCTCTCCTTCTCTCTCTCTCTCTCCTTCGCTCTCTCTCTCTCCTTCGCTCTCTCTCCTCGCTCCCGTCTCTCTCCTCTCTCCTTCTCGCTCTCGCTCGCTCCCGTCTCTCGCTCTCTCCGCCTTCTCCTCCTTCTCTCTCGCTCTCTCGCCTCTCTGCTCTCTCTCTCTCCTTCTCTCTCTCTCTCTCTCTCCTTCTCTCTCTCTCTCGCGCTCCTTCTCTCTCTCTCGCTGCCTTCTCCTCTCTCCTCTCTCCGCTCGTCTCGCTCTCTCGTCTCTCTCTCTGCTCTGCTCCTCTCTCTCTCCCTCTCCTTCTCGCTCGCCCCTCCCGTCTCTCTGCGTCCTCTGCCTGTCTCTCGTCTCTCTGCGCTCTCTCGCTCTCTGTCTCTCTCTCCCCTCTCCTTCTCTCTCTCGTCCCTCTCCGTCTCTCTCCGCTCGCTCTCCTTCTCCGTCTCTCTCCTTCTCTCTCTCTCTCCTTCTCTCTCTCTCATCTCTCCTCTCGCTCGCTCTTCTCTCGCTCTCGCTTCTCTCCGGCTCTCGCTCTCTCTCCTTCTCTCCTCGCTCTCTCTCCGTCCTCTCTCTCCTCGGCTCTCTCTCCTTCTCTCGGTCTCTCCTCTCTCTCTCTCTCGCTCTGCTCTCTCTCGCTCTCCTTCTCTCTGCTCCTTCTCTCTCTCTCTCCTCTCCTCTCTCCCTCTCCTTCTCTCTCCTCTCTTCTCTCTCTCCTCTCCTCTCGCCTCCGTCCTCTCTCTCGCTCTCTCCTGCTCGCTCTCGTCTCTCACTCTGCTCTCTCTCTCTGCTCTCTGCTCGCGCTCTCTCTCTCGCTCTCTCCTTCTCTCTCTCGCTCTCCTCGCTCTCTCTCTCCGCTCTTCTCCTCGCGCGTCCTCTCTCTCCTTCCTCTCTTCTCTCCTCTCTCCCTTCTTCTCTCTCTCTCTCCTCTCTCCTCTCTCTTCTCTCTCTCGCTCTCTCTCCTTCTCTCTCTCTCTCTCTTCTCTCTCTCTCTCGCTCTGCTCTCTCTCCTCTCTCCTCTCTCCTCTCTCTCTCCTTCTCTCTCGCTCTCGCTCTCTCCTTCGCTCTTCTCTCTCTCCTTCTCGCTCTCTCTTCCTTCTCTCTCTCGCTCGCTCTCATTCCTCGCTCCTCTCTCTCCCTCGCCTTCTCTCTCTCTCCCTCTCCGCTCTCTCTCTCCCCGCCTTCTCTCTCCCCCCTCTCTCCCCTCCCCCCCCTCCCCTCCCTCCCCCTCTCGCTCTCTCCTCTCCCCTCCTCCCCCTCCCCGCGCCCCCCCCTCTCCCCTCCCCCCCCCCCCCCCCCCCTCCCCCCCCCTCCTTCCCCTCCCCCCTCCCCCCCCCCCCCCCCCTCCCCTCTCCCCCCTCCCCCTCCCCTCTCCCCCCCTCCCCTCGCCCTCCCCCCCCTCCCCGCGCTCCCTCCCCTCCCCCCTCCTTCCCTCTCCTCTCCCCCCTCCCTCCCTCCCCTCTCCCCCCCCGCCTCCCCCTCCTCCCTCTCCCTCTCCTCGCCCTCCTCCCCTCCCCCGCTCTCTCCTCCCCGCCTCTCTCCCCTCCCTCTCTCCCTCCCCCCTCTTCTCCCCCCCTCCCTCTCCCCCCCCCCCTCCTTCTCTCCCCCCCCCTCCTCCCCCCCCCTCTCCCTCCTCTCCCCTCCTCCCCCCTCTCCCTTCTCTCCCCCCCCCCCCCCTCCTCCGCCCCTCTCCCCCCTCTCGCCCCCTCTCCGCCCTCCCGCCCTCCCTCTCCCTCCCCTCTCCCTCCCTCCCTCGCCCCCCTCCTCCCTCGCCCTCCCTCCCCCCCCTCCTCCCCCTCTCCCCTCTGCCCCCCCCTCTCCCCTCTCCCTCTCTCCTCCTCCCCTCCCTCCCCCCTCCCCTCCCCCCTCCCCTCCTCGCCCCCTCCCCGCTCGCCCCCCCCTCCTCTCCCCCCCCCCCCGCGCCCCCCCCCCCCCCCCCCCCCCCCGCCCCCCCCCTCCCCCCCCCCCCCCCCCCCCCCCGCCCCCCCCCCCGCCCCGCCCCCCCCGCCCCCCCCCCTCGCCCCCCCCCCCTCCCCTCCTTCCCCCCCCTCCCCCCCCCTCCCTCCCCCCCCCCCCCCCCCCCCCTTCCCCCCCCCCCCTC
>NC_056679.1:24875000-24877409 GCF_018350215.1 Panthera leo
CCCCCCCTCCCCCTCCCCCCCTCTCTCCCCCTCCTCCCCTCTCTCCCCCCCCCCCCCCCCCCCCGCCCCCCCCCTCCCCCCCCCCCGCCCCCCCGCCCCCCCCCCCCCCCCCTCCCCCCCCCCCTCCCCCCCCCCCCCCCCCCCCTCCCCGCCCTCCCCCCCTCCCCCCCCCCCCCCCTCTCCTCTCCTCCCCCCCTCCGCCCCTCCCCCCCCCCCTCTCCCCCCCTCCCCCTCCCCCTCCCCCTCCCCCCCTCCCCCCCCCCCCCCCTCCCCCCCCCCCTCTCCCCCCCCCCTCTCCTCTCCTCCCCTCCCCCCCTCCCCCCCTCTCCCCCCCCCCTCCTTCCCTCCCGCTCCCCCCCCCCCCCTCCCCGCCCCCTCCCCCCCCCCCCCCCCCTCCCCCCCCCCTCCTCCCCCTCCTCCCGCTCTCCCCCCCCCCCCCCCCTCTCCCCCCCCCTCCCCCCCCCCCCTCCCCCTCTCCCCCCGCGCTCCTCCCCCCCTCTCTCCGCCCCCCCCCCCCCCCTCCGTCCCTCTCTCCCCCCGCCTCCCCCCCTCTCCCCGCTCCTCTCCTCCCCTCCTCCCCCCCCCCCCCGCCTCCCCCTCTTCCTCTCTCTCCCCCCCTCGCGCTCCCCCGCCTCCCCCCCCCCCCCCCTCCCCCCCCCCTCTCTCCCCCCCCCCCCGCCTCTCTCCCTCCCCCCCCCCTCTCTCCCTCCCCCCCTCTCCTCCCCCTCGCCCCTCCTCCTCCACTCGCCCTCCCCCCTCCCTCCCTCGCCCCTCCCCCCCCCTCCCCTCCCGCTCTCCCCCTCCTCCCCCCCCCCCCCCCCCCCTCCCCCCGCCCCCCACCCCTCCGCCTCTCTCCCTCCCCCCTCTCCCCCCCTCTCCCCCCTCCCCCCTGCTCTCTCCCCCTCCCTCCCCCTCTCTCCCCTCCTCTGCCCCCCCGCGCCCCCCCCCCCCCCCCCCCGCCCCCCCCCCTCTCCTCCCCCCCCCCGCCCCCGCCCCCTTTCATCCTCCCCCCCCCCTCTCCCCCTCCCTCCCTCCCCCCCCCCCCGCCTCTCCTCCCCTCCCCGCCCCCCCTCCCTCTCTCCCTCTCCGCCCCCCCTCGCTCCCCCCCCCCCCCCCCTCCCCCCCCCCTCCCCCTCCTCCCCCCCTCCCCGCTCCCTCCCCCCTCTCCCCCCCCCCCCCCCCCCGCCCCCCACTCGCCCTCTCCTCCCCCTCCCCCTCCCCTTCGCCCCCCCCCCCCTCGCCCCTCCTCTCCCCCCCCCTCCCCTCTCTCCCCTCCGCCTCTCCTCCCCTCCCTTCCCCCGTCCTCCCCCCCTCCCTCCCCTCCTCCCCCGCCCCCCCCCCCCCCCGCTCGTCCCCGCCCTGCGCCCCCCCCCCCCTCCCGCGTCCCCCCCTCCTCTCCCCCCTCTGTCCCCCCCCCCCCCCTCCCTTCCCCCCCCCCGCTCCCCCCCCCCTCTCTCCTCCCTCTCTCGCCGCCTCCCCCTCTCCTCTCCCCCTCCCCCTCCTCCTCTCTTCCTTCCCCCCCGTTCTCTCCTCCCTCCCTCCTCCCCCCTCCTCTTTCCTCGCCGCCCCCCCTCTCCCCCTCTCCCTCCCTCTCTCCCCTCTCCCCTCTCTCTCTCCTCCCCTCCCCCCCCCCCCCCGCCCCCTCCTACCCCCCTCTCTCCCCCCCCCCCCTCCGCCCTTCCCTCTCGCCCTCCTTCCCGCGCTCCCCCCCCCCCCCCCCTTCTCCTCTCGTCGCCCTCTCTCTCCCCGCTCCTTTCTCCCCCTCCCTCCCCTCTCCTCTTTCTCGCACCCCCTCCTCCCTCCTCTCCGGTCCTCCTTCCTCCCTCCTCCTCTCCCTCCCCTCTCCCCATCGCCCTCCTTTTCTCTCTCTCCTTCTTCCCCTCTCTCTGCTCTCCCCTCCTGCCCGCGCCTCCTCCCCCCCCCTGCCTCTCCCCCCGCCCTTCGTCCCTTCGCTCCTCTCTTCTTCCTCTCCCGCACGTCGGCCCTCCCCTCGTGGCTCTCCACTCTCTTGTCTTCTCCCCGCTCTCCTCACGTGCTCTCTCGTCTCCTGGCCTCCTCCTCGCTCCTCCCTGCTCGCTCTGTCTCCTCTCCCCTCCCTCTCTCTTCCCCGCTCCTGTCTCTCCCCCCCCGCTCCTCGCCAGTCTGCTCTCTCCCGCCTCTCCCCGTCCTTCTCTCTCGCCCTGCCCCTCCCCGTCGCTCTCCGTCTCTCCCGCTTCCCCTCCGTCTCGTCCTCCCGTCCCTCCCCTCCTCCCCCATCCTCTGCGCCTCCTCCTCGCGCTCCCTCCGCCCTCTCTCTCCCCTCCTCCGTCTCGGCCTCCCCCCTCTCTCTCTCTCCTTCTCTGCCCCCCTCTCTCTCGCCTCCTGCACCTCCCTTCTCCCACCCCGGCCGTCCTCCTCTCTCCTCCCCCT